>NC_067457.1:3930074-3976020 GCF_025434085.1 Hippocampus zosterae
GGCAAAACTATTTTCACACAACAATTTTAGAAAAATTGATCGGTGAGTATTCTAACTTGTTTTCCTTTCTAAAATAAACAATCTCCTAATTCCTATGGCCTGGAATACTTATGCCAGTAAACTAGCACATATAGCGCTGCAAAATAGTCTTCCTATAGTGTAATACGATGTGAAGAGCCAAGCAGAATAGCAACCCCCCCCCACCACACCCCCCCCCCCACCCCCGAGTGTCCTAATCTGACGCTGGGTGCTATTTCTCATCGAGATGCATGTAAGGGCGAAGACAAGCAGAACCCGCGATAATTCCCAAGAGTTCCCCTCGAGGCAAACAGGCAGAACGCATCCACCCCCCCCCCCCCCCCCCCCCCCCCGCACCTCCAAATGACCAAAAGCATGAGACCGCGTGTTTAGCAGTCGGAATCCCATTACATTACACCCTTCCTATCCATTTTTTCCCGAGCCGTCCAGGACCCGAGGTGAGGTTTTGCATGTGCGTGGGTGGTTTGGGTGAGAGGCGGGGGTTGCCCAGCTTGATAAATAGCGGTGGGGGATGGGACCTATCCATAAGGTGCTGACAAATCACCACAGCTTTCATTAGGAGCGCCGGCTAATCTAATAACATAATATGACAAATCTCCTGCCTCTAATGGTTTTCAAAGGGTGCGGTTGTGAAGGTGCGAGAGCGGCGAAAGCCTCCCAGCGTTCTCTCTCTCTCTCCCCCCCGCATTGAGCAAAGCACGCTCTGCCTCCTCAATATGGCAGGCCGGCGTCCATGACAAGAGTTCCAGTGTCCCCTCAAAACGGATGCTTTGTTCCGCTTGGAATCATCATCGCTAATCTTTTTCAGGTTCATCACTTCCGCCCTCGAGGAAATAGAAAGCCCCCCCGCCCCCGAACACCCCTCCTGGTGACCTCGGATCAGATTTTCTGGTTTTAATCCGAACCTTGACCATTAAAGGGCCACAACGCTCGGGGCTGATGGGAGATCGGCGATGGTGACAGGAGGGCCTCGCCCGAGGGCCATGGAGGGAAACGCTGCTTGGCGGCGCGGCTCATTCATCAGCCGGCGGACGGGCCTCCCTGCCCGGGGGGAACGTGAAGGCAGGTAGAACTCGGATGATGCACTGTGCAGGCGGTGCATTTGGTACTTCCTATATGTTATTTCAGCGGGGATCTCGTTAGGATTCCACCGCTGCAACGGCAATCCTAACGAGGGGTGCCAGCAATTGTTGTCAACTAAGTTTTTTTTGGATGCGGAATAGGCGGAGAAAAGGTTTTGGCCAGCTCTGGTTTCATCATGAAGATGCACACAACACACAACACACATACAAAGTATGCATGGAGGATGCACGCTCACACGACTAAATTCTACTACTAAATATTCATTTCATTCATCTTCCGAGCCGCTTGAGTCCTCACTAAGGGTCGCGGGGGGTGCTGGAGCCTATCCCAGCTGTCTTCGGGCAGTAGGCGGGGGACACCCTGAATCGGTTGCCAGCCAATCGCAGGGCACACAGAAACGAACAACCATTCACACTCGACACTCACACCTAGGGACAATTTAGAGTGTTCAATCAGCCTGCCACGCATGTTTTTTGGAATGTGGGAGGAAACCGGAGCACCCGGAGAAAACCCACGCAGGCCCGGGGAGAACATGCAAACTCCACACAGGTAGGCCGGAGCTGGAATCGAACCCGATACATCTGCACTGTGAAGCCGACGTGCTAACCACTGGACTACCGGGCCGCCTGTTTTTTGCACCTGTCAACCATATTTCCAACGGCGACGTACATTGCGATAGTTCCAACAAGACCGATGCGTCTGTTTTCAGTGCATGTCCCGAGCTCTAATAAGTCGCTTTTACGGGAGAAAAGAAGCAAAAATGATTAGAATGAGAGTCACTGTTGTATATAAAATATATCTTTTGGCAAAAAGATCCAAAGTAGGGGATTTGGATGAAACCAACCCATGTGCAACTGCCAATGATGAAAAAAAAAAAAATTGAAGAAGGAAGAAACAAACTTTTTTTTTGGGTGCGATGAAAGAGTCTAATCTTTCATTTGGTGTGTTTACATTTTGCTTACAATTTTCTGTGAGGCTTAAAGGATCAGTCAGAATAAATTGGCTGGCACTCAATTGGTTCTCTCGCTCTTTTTTTTTTTTAATTGGCAGGCATTGAAAGAGTTAAAAGCTGTGCAGTAGAAAGTATTTTCTTCTAATGTCTGTCGCATTTAAACATCACACATCCCCCCTTCCTCCTTCCAAGTCAGTTTCGGGGGACAGCTACATAAAAGTGGAGTAAAGCGCTCGCCATATTTGGGTCAAAAGCCCGTTTGCGGCATTGACTGCCGATCCGCAACACTCGCAATGTCCAATTAATTCCCAAATTAAAGTGGGGCATCCCTTTGTGCGCGCGGACATTACCCGGGCTGACAAATTGGCAGCGCGATCATAAGCCGCGCCACGCAATTTAATGAAGTCATTAAAGAACTATTAGGAGCGACTGGCGATCTGTCACGCTGAATTGCCACATGCAATAACTTGAGTAGGGGGGCGGAAATGAAAGAAATATGGCCGTTTGCTTCCTATTGTTTTTTTTTGTGTGTGTCAGCAATGCATCTCAGACAATGTCATATGAAATTAACAACGCTAATGGATATCTATTATACATTCCGACTTTCTTTGTGGCTTTATGTTTATTGTGTGAAAATGATTTACAATAGCTGGTGTGGATAGAAACTCGTGCACGCGCAGGCGGCTATCGTTCAATCATTTGTCGGAGATGCGGAATCCTGCCCGAGCCTTCATTTGATAGGCAATTCCTGTTAGCGCCCGTGTGCGCGCGTGTGACAGTGAGAGGTGTGCCGGCGGGGGTAATTTGAGTGAGGGGAAAATTAAAGCGCTGGCAGCTCGTCCATCACACAGATGAAATTCAATGAAAAGATACAAATGTCAATGTTCCTGCGGTGCATTGATGAATTTTTTTTCCTCTCTTGATCCTTCAAAGCTCCCCCTCGCCAGGTTTCCTTCGCACTTGTGCTGCATACGGGCAGGCTTTCGCCGTGCTGCTTTCGCTTTGCTGCAAAGCTCCATAACATGTCCGTTTAAAGTCAATGACGAAAGACGCTAAGTGTGGCGGAGGCAGACCAGGCTCCTTGTGTGCTTGGCTGCAGAGAAAGTCAGGTGGTAAACTTCTCACGGTGATGCAAAGAAAGGCCCAAATCGATATTGGCAGTGGTGAGAGTTAAAAGCACGTTAAGGGGACATTACCTAAGCACCTGCTATGTCACAAAATGGCCGCCCCTTTGAGATGCCGAAAAACAGCTGGATTTTGCTGCTTAACTCATTCATTCATTCATTCATCTTCATCTTCCAGCCAATCGCAGGGCACACAGAAACGAACAACCATTCGCGCTCACACTCACAATTTAGAGTGTTCAATCAGCCTGCCAGGCATGTTTTTTGGAATGTGGGAGGAAACCGGAGCACCCGGAGAAAACCCACGCAAGCCCGGGGAGAACATGCAAACTCCACACAGGGAGGCCGGAGCTGGAATCGAACCCGGTACCTCTGCACTGTGAAGCCGACGTGCTAACCACTGGACTACCGGGCCGCCCGCTGCTTAACTCATATTCCACAAATATTAATCGGAATGCCGTGTTCGGATTGGTGAAGGCGCATAAAACATATTATTCAGAAATATATTTGGGGACCGGCCTCCCCTTTAAGGGCAATGTTATGTTATGACGTAAAAGCATCTTAGGATCACAAAATGCGCGATGCGGCAAGATTTTACCGAGTCAACGTCACCGTGTAAGCCTACAAGGCGGCGCCGATGGAGTGACAGCGCTAAGATCATTTCACGTCCCCTCCCCTCCAAGCCTGTCCCTGACGCTGTCCTCTTTGGCACAGCCACCTGGCCGCAGGCCTGGCGCTGTCGTCTGGAGCTGTCTGCCAGCGGACACAAGGTCACCCAGACGTCCCCTGGCTCTCGCAGGAGGTTCACCTTCTGTGCGCCGGTGTCGCTTTAAAGCCGTTTGAAGGTATATCTTTATTCATAGACACCTTTTATTTGCGCCTGCGGACGTGAAGCGTGTTCATATTTCCATGTGTGCATGACGGGATGAGCCGGGGAAAAAAAGGGAGAGAGGGAGACTCCCTACTGGGGCCAGATGGTATGCCTCTCCTTCCTCACCACCCCAGATTCAACCGCCAAAGTCACCGCTGAGGAGTCGTGGCAAGCAATCTGCACTAAATGACCGCGGTCAAAAAGAAAAAGGGCCAAACGCAAAAGGCCGAGTAAGTGGAGGGCGGCTGAAATCGAGCGAGCAATCTTGCTCCCGTTCAAGAATCAGTTTGGGGCCGTTGAAAGTAATGACAGGCTCCCACCACTAAGTGTCTCTCTGACTCCGTTGGAAAACACGCGCCCGGAGCCGGCTGCTGAGATCCCTCTAAACCATGATTAATGGCCCCATTCAAGGTAAGTAGCTCAGAGGATAACTTCTTTTACTGTAAGCCACAGAGCTGTGGCATGGGGAGTGCCCTTGCCCCAGCGGTGGCAGGAAAACGAGCTAAATAGCCGAAGGGAAAGCGGCAAGTGACACTTTCTGACCGCGTATGCCGATTGAAGTACAAATGGCCAGCGGATACGCAACGGGGTCACGTATAAAACGTCGGGCGGCGGTACAAAGCCTGCAGCGCTCTCTGTTGGTCACACTTGTGGCAATTATTTGATCAGGTCTTGCTGCGTATGTATGTCAGGGAGTGTGAGTCTGTGTGTGTGTGTATGCGCGTTGTGACACAATCCCCAGGGGGGGTGTGCACGCCTGCTCATCCGCTCTCGGCAGGTGAAAACATATTCATCACGGGCCTGCCAAGCCTGGCGTCACCCTGACTGTTACCGCCAGACTGCATCACGTTTGCAATGAATATTCTCAAGCCAGACGCGTTCGCTCCAACGGGAGCATGATGGGGATATTAGAATCGCATCATATGCACAGCGCTCACAAAAAAGAGGTTAGGGTCAGTCGACTTACGGGGTGAAATTTCAGGATGAACCTAAAATGCAAGATTAAGTAATCATCTCATGACGAGGCGTCACTTTGCATCACTCCAAATTTTCACGGCTAGCGACGAATGGGCTAGCAGAAGTTAGCGACTTATTTTTGTCTTATTTTGGATTTAAAAGGTGAGGCCTGGCCTGGTGAGTGACGTGGGTGTCAACGAATGAACACAAACCCATCTGGGATGGACTCTTAAATAATACACCCCCCACCCCTCCCCCTGCAAGCCAGATGTGTCAGCAGGGCATCGCGTCTCGGGTGCTTGGTGTACTCACACTCCTTGGACATTCCCACTTCCAGGCACTTCTGAAGCCGACAGTACTGGCAGCGATTTCGAGTGACTTTGTTGATGATGCAGTTCTTCTCGCGATGACAAGTGTACACCATGTTCTTCTGGATGCTTCTCCGGAAGAAGCCCTGGTGTGGCAAAGAGAAGAAAGAAAAATGATTAAGGACATGTGATGACAAATCCCTCATCCTGCAATTGTTTTGGCTTCACGAGCCGACCCCCCCCCCCCCAAAAAAAAGTCCTTGATGACGTTTTATAAATATTCCAGTAAATAGGCCACGCGGAGCGGATGTGGCAGCTGCTGTGAAAAGGCGACGAACTGTCAAAACGTCTTCAAAAGGTTTAATCCCCGGCGCAGACGTTGACAAAGACATGTCACCGTGACGTTGCTCGGCAAAGGCTTTGTCACGGTTATCAATGTGGAAACCGCAAGAATTGAAGATCTTAACTGCTAATGAGAGGTAAACATGTCAGGCGTGATCTTATTAAAAACACATGACATACCAATACGGTGCCCCCCCCCCACCCGCCCCCCCCCCCACACTTTGAGGCCACTCATCCTTCACACCTTGCTGATTTCTGATCCTACTTATGAACCTTATGAACGCTCCGCTCCCCCTTGTTAATTTGTGAAATGAAATTATTTCGTCCGGAATAACATTTCGGCGGGCGGCCCGGTAGTCCAGTGGTTAGCACGTCGGCTTCACAGTGCAGAGGTACCGGGTTCGATTCCAGCTCCGCCCTCCCTGTGTGGAGTTTGCATGTTCTCCCCGGGCCTGCGTGGGTTTTCTCCGGGTGCTCCGGTTTCCTCCCACATTCCAAAAACATGCGTGGCAGGCTGATTGAACACTCTAAATTGTCCCTAGGTGTGAGTGTGAGCGTGGATGGTTGTTCGTTTCTGTGTGCCCTGCGATTGGCTGGCAACCGATTCAGGGTGTCCCCCGCCTCCTGCCTTAAGACAGCTGGGATAGGCTCCAGCACCCCCCGCGACCCTAGTGAGGATCAAGCGGCTCGGAAGATGAATGAATGAATGAATAACATTTCGGCGTTAAAACATATCATGTTTATTTTACTTTTGTTGCATGCAGTTTGTATGTGTTGCTGCCCCATGTGTGTTCAAGCAGCTTTGCGCCCCCAACTCGCCGGAAAGAAGAAGAGCCCATTTGATTCACTTGTGGGTTGACGTTACTTATTTAATTTTAGACTTAGATAGTTGTTTTTTTTTAACATCACAATCATGTCTGAAAAGTACACCGATGCCAACCTAATGTCCTTGTCTCATGTAATGATATCATCTAAAATAATCCAAAGGCTTCAAGGTCGCATCAACATTGCGATTGCATGGACGGAGGGGGGGAAAAAAATGTTCAATTTCCTGTATTTCCCCTTAAGAGGGGGACAGGATATAAACAAGTGCAGTTGATTCATCAAACTATTCAAACCGTTCCTTTGAGACGGACGCCACATCGCAATGGGATCAACCAGCCCGGTTCTAAATTAAAAAAAAAAAAAAAAAAAAGATGACAGCCAAGATGTTGTCATTTTGTATGCGAGCCTTTCAGCACACCGCGTGTGTTGTAAGCCGCGCATCGGCCCCACAAGCCCCAATAAAATCAACGTTCACCTCAGTGGCTGCATTATTGCGGTGTCAAAAAGATAAAAAGAGGTTAATGCAGATCAGCTACAACCGAGCGCGCCCTCAGTACGGATGCAAACGCGCCGCTTGCACACATGCAAAACAGGTCAATGTTGCTATTGATCAGGCGCAGTGGGATGCTAGTATTTGAAGGGGCGACGGGTGGGTGGGGCCAACCGGGGCAGTCCCCCCCCACCCCACCCCACACCCCCAATCACGCTGCGGGATTAGCGTCGCTGGCCAACAGATGGTCGCTGGGCCTAAACCCGCAAATTGCTTTCAAGCAATGGCCGTTGCTTGAATCCCAGCGGAGTGATTCATGTGGAGTGCAATTTTGCTTTTTACATTTTTTTGGGGGGGGGTTGGGGGGGGACATAAGAAATGCAGTTCCAATAGATAGATGACAATATATATTCTTCATCCGCGGCATAGAACGACTACTGTTACTGCGTCTTACTGAGTTTTGTTTTGACTGGCTCCGTGTATGGTCAGGCCTCTAAATATTCGGACATGTACACAATATGAAGAGGTGGTTGAACTCTCCCACTGAAAGCCCAGCTCCAAAACACGCGCCCTGCACCCGACTTCTAAAAATTGCACACGGCAAACGAGGTATCGCAGGCACAAAGCCGTTTACACCGTCATGTGTTCCCAGCTGGCCGAGGAGCTGTTTCAATCCTCCTCGGGTCACCTGACTAACCTTCCGGTCGTCTTTCATCGAGGTCTTACATCTGTTTTGCAACCTGCTCTTCCCCAAACGGGTGAAAAACAAACACAAAAGCAGGTCAGTCCGCTAGATGGGGTAACTTGCCTTTGAACGAGCACACGCCGAGGGACGCGTGGGGGGGGTTTGTGTGCGTGTATCATGTCCCGTTTGATCCAATGGTGCCCCGACCCTGACCTTGTTGTCACCAGGGGATTGACCTAGTCCCTCCCAACAACACCAGGCTCAGGTGCCCTCTGACAGCACCAGCCCCCCCCCCCCAACCCCCCCACCCCCATCTCCACCGCTCGTGAGCCAGTTAATTGTTCCCGCCCCCTCCCCCTCTTTTTCTTTCAGGAGTCATTGCTTCCTGCGGCCCATAAGCCTCTTTTTGTATCCTCGCTTAATCCGCCCGGCGACAAGAGCCCTCATCGGGCCTGTCGGCCACCCTGCGGGTTGAGAGATGAGCGCCGCGAGGGAGGCGGGGTTTGCCAACAATTCAAACGCGACTGCGTCTTTCACGTCCTCGGTACCTGATGCGCGCCTCGTAACTTTTGTGCACTTGTGCTCCAATGTGGCGAGCGTGCGTGAGAGCGGACGTGGCGGCGCAAGTAGGGGTTGGCGAGTTCACGGGCGGAGCAAAGGAATCCTCCCTTACGTGACTTTCGCATTGTTGCCAGATTAAGAGTGCTTCCCAGCCACCTCCTGCGTTCTCACGTGTGCGTTTTTTTTTTTTTAACACAGCGCTCTCTTTTATGATGACGCAGCCACGGCAAGTACTCATATTTTCAGTACGCTAAAAATGGACGGCTGGTTTGAAAGCCAAGAAGCCAGGCGGGAAGCAGCGGCTGGAGAATTGAAACGTCCGAGATAGAAGTCATTTCCTTGATTTATGATGCAGAAAATTCAGAACGAGACGAGAGTGACAGAAAAAAAAAATTAACTCCGGTATCTTTCCCGCTAATTAATTTGCTGCCTTGTTTGAACAACAGCGAAAACAAGCCCTGTGGCAACTACGGAGTACAAAATATGATCAAAGCTTTGATTTTGAAAACAAATGCGCAGGAAATGTACGCGTAGCAAAGCAAATACGTAAGCATTTCCACTATCAACCCAGGCTAAACCCGAGTTCTTATGCAATTTTAAATCGCCCCCTCTGCTGGTTGTACAATTGTTATGAAGCTCCAACTTTTACGAACCTAAAATAATAAATCTAAACCTAACCAATAAATCATCGTCACACGCCAAGCGCTTGTGGAAGCGGCAGATTTGCGGACACGGGGTTAGCGATGCCCCCAAGACGAAACCATAACTAGGAGGGTGTAAGCGTGCATATTTCATGTTCAAGTCTTCATATCTAAAGGGGATGAGAAGCGCAATGCCGGTGAGTGTGTGCGCCGGCAGTGGAAGTTAAACAACAAACGAGCCAGCTGTCTCCGAGTAAGAGAGCTCATCACCCCCCCAACTCCCCCATCCCTCCTCCATCAGCATCCATCTCCCGTGTTCGCTGCAGCCCCCAGGAAATGCCTTTGTAGTTTGGCATGCTGCAGCAAAGTCAACGCGGCTAACCCTCAACTTACCCCAGTCTCAAATGAGACGAGCATATACGTCGGCGCGTTTTGCGTTGAATTATTGAGCGCGCTTTGCCAAGTCATCTCTTCTGTAGTCGGAGATATGGAAGAGGCATTCTGAATTTTTCAAATGAGGCACTGCGGATGCGCACGCTTGCGGGCGGGCGGTTCGCAAACAGGGGGCGCTAGCAAAGCTAAATGAATATTTATTGAAGACAAACTCGTCTTTAAGTTGAGCAAAGGTGGATTTCTTATTTTGAACGCCCATAAGGTGCAACAACCGATCCGGATTCTACAATTTGGCAACGGTGGGGTTGAAGGAAGCTATTTTTAGCTCGGTATTTGGGAAAAGCACACGTTTAAGCTGATGATTCACGCTGTGATACTTTTTCCTCCAATGTCCCATCGGCTCTGAAATGGTTCGGGGTAAAGCCTGAGACGTTTGACCTTTCCAGATACATAAACACGGGAACTAAATATAAGCCATCCGATAGATATGAATAGCCTCGACGGAGAGGGCCGCGTTTCGAGCTGCACTGAGATGTTGACGGGCAACAGCGAAACCTACGAGTTATTTTTTTCAACTCACTTTTAAATATCTGTGAGGCAGAGAAACAAAAGTAACAGACAGTCTCCTCGACCTTAAAAAAAAAAACTAATTACTGCGTCGGTTTTGAGACTCATTTCGGAATGAGAAACACTTTGATCACAGGCGGGGGAATGGCTAATTACTCAAATCTATCGCCTGGCCCCCGCTCGCTTTTTTGTTTATCGCACTGAGAACTGCGAGCGAGCGTCACGCTGCTGTGAGCGCCCGGCGCTCCAAATATTTCCTTTTTGCTTTCATAAAAAAAAAAAAAAAAAAAAAGAAAAGTTTGCCGCTAATTTGACAAAGTCGTGCATCGCTTATGCAATGGAGGCAAAAATCGCCCGGGGGAGTCGAGGTTCACGTGAAAGGGCTATTCAGTGCCCTGCCCCTTCACATATGGCGCGCTGGCCATCGTTTCAGTGATGTCAACGGGTTCAACTGTGGCCCCTCGACCCCCGACAAACTGATTTGTAACCCTTCAGACCATCCCCACTTCCGTTTCCCCCCCCCCCCCCCTTCTCTCCGTCTGCCTGCCAACGTCTGCCGTCTTCTTCCTGGCAGTCTGTGCCATCTTTGTGTCATTTTGTGAAAGTCCACACGCCACCGAAGCTCCAAGTTTTATTTTATTGCTTTTTTTGGGGGGGGGGGGGTAGGTTTATAAACCTAGGTCGAGATTGTGGCCAAAACCAAGGCACCTGGTAGTTACGTTCCACCTGAATGCACAATTCTGCTTCCCTCATGTCTGTCTTTATACGAACTTCAATAGGTCCGGACAACACGCAGTACTCGGCGGTCTTTCTTTTGTTGCAATGACCGCAAATAATGAGAAGCAGAGTGAAAATACTCTGCCAAGACACAACTACTTATTTTGTTTCTTCCTTGTCCCATGCCAATTTATCCCCCCTATTTTTTTTTATTAAAAAAAAAAAAAAAAAAAAAAAAAAACAACAGGGCGGCCCGGTATCCAGTGGTTAGCACGTCGGCTTCACAGTGCAGAGGTACCGGGTTCGATTCCAGCTCCGGCCTCCCTGTGTGGAGTTTGCATGTTCTCCCCGGGCCTGCGTGGGTTTTCTCCGGGTGCTCCAGTTTCCTCCCACATTCCAAAAAACATGCATGGCAGGCTGATTGAACACTCTAAATTGTCCCTAGGTGTGAGTGTGAGTGCGAATGGTTGTTTGTCTCTGTGTGCCCTGCGATTGGCTGGCAACCGATTCAGGGTGTCCCCCGCCTACTGCCCGGAGACAGCTGGGATAGGCTCCAGCACGCCCCGCGACCCTAGTGAGGATCAAGCGGTTCGGAAGATGAATGAATGAATGAAAAAAACAACAGCCGGTTATTAAAACCTGCAAGCTCGTGCCGGCCAAAGACTTTTGCGCGGTACCTTTCATGCACGAGTACAGCAACCTTTCAATGATAACACATCAAGGCCTCCTGAGAACACTGATGTGCACGTCAGCAAAAAAAAAAAAAAAAAAAAAAGAGATCCAGCAAACACGATTGTGTCATGCAAACGTGCGCATGCGCTGGATGTGACGATAAGATAAGGATTTTTATCTCATTTTACAAAGTTCATTCATGTACAGGTGTCGAGAGGGACATTTGGTTGTACATGCACTTGTGGCGAGGACACCAGGTAACTTCCAAACGGAAGAACCCGGCACTTTTCACGCCAGGAAAAAAAAAATTGCCGCCTTTTCAGTACTGTACTACTTTCCTATCCGGATGAGGCTTTGGTGCCACATTGTGTGTTTGAGAGATGACACAAAAACCACGTTTTCATTGCAAAAAACAAAAGTTTTCTTGTGTTATATTTCTGCCCCGCATGGATACTAATAATCCAAAACCACTTGAGGAGCCCTCCACCCCCCCCCCCACCCACAACCACCCCAAAGACTTCAAATGATGGTTACGAGACCGACAAACAATGTTGCTGGCTTAGCAGATTCCGAGAAAAGGGCCCCCCCGAGTCTCACCTTGCAGCCTTCGCAGGCGCTGACACCATAGTGGTACCCTGAGGACTTGTCCTGGCACACAAAGCAGGGCTTGTAGACGCGGGGCGGCGGGGGAGGCGAGGGCGGGCTTGGCACTATCTCCTCCGAGCTGGTACTCTGCGTCTCTATCGCTGCGGAGAGGGCAAAATAAAAATACGTTTAAAAAAAAAAAACGGTGGAGGTTGAGGGCGGGGGGGGGGGGGGGGCGGCTGAGTCAAAGCGCGGTTAATCGATAAAGCGGTGACATTCACGGAGAGGCCGACGCGCACACCTTGAACACGCACGCACATTGGTGCGCTCTTTCAGATGCGGCAAACACACTCGCGCGGGTGCACGCGGACCATCAAAGAAATAGCGAGCCCCCCCTCCCCCCTCCCTCTGCAGGGTTTTCTTCCCTCGGAGCCAAAGTGATGTCTTGATGCGAGGAACTGCATCGCTGGCAGGGTTCAAAGAAAGTGCTTTCCTCTGATACATGGCCCGCAGTTGCTCTTTTATTTATCCTTGTATAATCAAGCCTCTAAGTAGGGATGCTTAGCAACTCATTCCTCGACATTACGGAGAAAGAGGAAAAAAAAACTGCAAAGCAACCCCCCCCCCTATTTAGAATGGGAAAAGGAGAAGGAAGAGAGCAGTAATCCCCCAAGTGGTGTAAGAGCTCATCAGGTGTGCCGTGGGAAATGATTACATTTCATTAAATTTCATTTTTTTATTCAGCGGTGGGTTTTTCGAATGTTCCAGTGCGAAAAATTACAAGAGAGCAATTCAAGCCACAAAGCGTTCGTGTTTCACCGTTTTTTTTTTCTTCTTCATGTAATATGTATTGGACTTTGACCTCGATATCCCTGCGTGAGTGTCGAGCGTCGAGTGTTTGCGTGGCAGGATACGGATGTCAAATATGAAAAGCTCGCATTCACGACACAGCTCTGCAGCCGAGCAAATAATGCCATAATCCCCCCGCTTGAGCTCGGTGTGAGCGTGGAACTAGGCCATGTTGTCTTCCATTTTTATTCACATGCCATTATGATTACTTGCAATGACGTCACTCTCCTTTTCTTTCTTTTTTTTTTAAATTGACTTTTTATTCCTAGCCAGCAGTAGCGGACCTACGAGGGGGGTTAAAAGGTTAAAATTATTTTCCCAATGTCAAACCCAAGCACCTGATGGCTCTCGAAAACAAAGCTTTTGCAGGATAACAAGCCATTTTTAAATTTTTTAAATTTTTTTATTTTTTATTTTTACTTTTTTATTTATTTATTTTTGTTGTGTTTTTTCTTATCTTATTTGATGTTGTTTTTAACATTGTACTCGTGATTTTAACTGCTTGTTGTAAGGTGTCCTTGAGTTTCTAGAAAGGCGGCCGCAAATAAAATGTATTATTATTATTATTATTATTATTATTTTGATATCAAATAATTATGTAAGCAAAAAGAACAAATACATCCAATTGACTGGGAATAGTTAAGATATATACTGTATGCTACAATTAACAGCTTGAAACAGTTTGAAGCGAAAATGACGTGCGTTGTGTCGGCTCCGGGAAGGATTTGGGAGGGGGGACACGGCGGCTTCTTTGCAAACGGGCCATCTGTATTGAACAGACGTGGTTGGGCACAGCGGCGAGCTTGTAGTTGGTGCGCAGCAGTCAAAACACGTCGCGTGACTACATCGGATCGGGTGGACTCCACCGATCGCGGCCCGCCTTCTTACCGGCTTGTGTGGAGCCTCGGCGCGCATGTCTCGGCTCAGCGTGCCAACTTCCGTGTCGGTGCGGCAGATGGTGCACTGACGAGAGATTATGTTCGCCGCAAACCAAAATAAACACTCCTGATGCCCAGATCTGTTTAAGGCTTTCCTAGAAGAGGAAACTCTTGCTCACTCAGCAACCTTTGCAAAGTTATCTTTACAGTCGGGAGAATGTACAGCAAAGGGTACTCTTGCAACACTCAACACTGAAACGCAATCCGGACTCTGAATAAACAACGCAAAACGCTCCAGACAAGCGAAACATTCGCATCTGTGTTTGTGGTGTTGCATAAGCAACGGCTATTCAAATACGAAAGGTGATGCAACACAGGTAGACAGACAATACAGCAACACTCGCGGGTATATATTCTTTATCCTCTGTGAAGAACGTCGACTATGACGTATATATTTTTTGTTAATTTCTATCGGGCCGAGATAAGTTCACCTTATTAAGGATTGCAGTCCACATGTTTACATCTCACTGTTTTATGAAAGATGAAAAGTTTTAAGCGATGAAGCCACTGATTTGTTCGCTTTATTGTAAACTTTCTTGACTGAAATAGATATATTGACAGTCTTTCATATTTACTCATTTGCTTTTATTCTAGCATTATCTTTTAGATTATTTTTAATAATAAGTTATTACTTATTATTAATACGTTATTAACTTATTACTACTGTAAGTAGTAATAAGTTAATAAGTTATTCAGGGGTAATTTGGAGAATGGAAGAAAAACAAAGGCAGGAAGTGTCCGTCCTTTCTTTGCCTTTCGTTGCACCTCCGTGGGTGTCATCCGGGGCCCACGGCGCCTGTCATGGCGCAAGGCCATGCCGCCGCGACACCCGTGTCACACAAATTAAACCCCAAATGGAGCGGACCTTACGTAACGTGGCATATTCTCTCATTAGCAAGCGACCATTCACAGTTTGGGATGAAGACTAATTACAGCGCTGCGTAATTAGAGCAAGTGGGGGGGCGATTCATCCACATAGACAAACATAGTGTGTGCCGCCCCCCCCCCCTCTCGCCCACATCAAAATGACATCTTCATCTACACATGCGATGGGAGTTTTTCTTATCGGTGGACTTCTCTCGCGCAGATACACACACTGAAAGTCTTAATGAGAGCATCCACAGAAATCTGGGACACGAGGATATGAGTCTGTGTAGGGAGGGCCGGGGTGTGAGGGGGGGGGGGGGTACTGGCAACTGTAATTAAATACAATGGCTGGCTTCTGGAGTCCCGTCAGGCCGAGACATGAAGCAAAACAATGGCAGGCCTGTGGCTGGAGAAGCTCCTGGCCCAGTCTGCAGCCCTCCACCAGCTATTATTCAACACCATCCCAGGCTCTCAATCAACACTGCCTATTATTGTCCGAGCCACACAATCATACAGTGGAGGAAGTGACTCACATAGCCCGGAAAGCGCCCGTCCGGATCGTTGCAACAGGCTACAAACGCCGCAAAATGCGCACGCGTCCACAAAGGTCGCTCTTGCCCAAAAGTCACCGCTTGCGAGTCTGACACGAGCATCACTTTGAAAAAAAAAAAAAAATGCAGCCGGCCGGGGAAAGCGGCGGGGTGGGGTGATGAACACGATAACACCCCCCCCCCCCCCCGCACCCCCGGTTCACTTGGTGCTACAGGAACCCAGAAAATAGTGTCGAAATGAAAAACAAGTACGAGCTGATAAAAGATGCTATTGTTCGTTGGCAAGGAGGTGAAACAGAAAGCGCGCGATCTGTATCGGACTTACTGTGTTTGCAAGTCGCACGAAACGAAACAAAATAACAAAAAGCTGCAGAATCAGCTGCACGTGTCGTGTTGCAGACTGACAGCTTGTTTGAAAAACGGCTGTCAATCAAATCAGCACCTGGTGAGTGATATGGGTGTCAGGAAATGAGAATGTACAGTTCATGGAGGTTAACTGTGCTTCATTGACGACACACCTAAAAACGTTTGTTGTAATCCCAATTCATGCCACAAATTTAGCCCAAACTATCATAACAAAACACTTTTACGCCAGAATATACCCGGGACCGAAATTTGAGTATTCAAATGGACCTCGCATGCATGTTTCAGGAACGCAGAGGCAGACATGATAACCACTCCCACCATGCTATTCTTTCCTTTTTGTGGTAAAATAATTACGAAATCTGTATAAAGTGTAGTGTGATCCGCTTTTGTATACAACACCAAAGAATACTTCCTCAAAAAAACAAAATAAAACTTAAAAAGGAAAGATATTTCCCTCTACCACCCAGATAGCTTAATGGAATGTGCTGCTTTCAAACCGATGATTTAATTATGTTCATGTGTGAGCGGTTTGTAATGGCGGTCTTAAGATTCACTCGACTAGCCACAAGCGCACTTAAGGGGGGGGGGGTTGCAAGGGGGGGTGTAGGCTAAGTTGGTTGCACTCAGCCACATCCTCCTAAAACAATTAGAGCATAACTCCGCGCAAAAAACGGACAAACATGCGCGAGGCATCCCGATGATGAAGCGGCGCGTGCAGTCGTTCCGTCGTCGTGGAAGTCTGGCGAGCGTCAAACACTTCAAAAGGAATCAAGAGACCGCAGACACACATGCAGAGACACACACACACACAAAACTAAAGCCTCCAGACTGCTGTCTGTCTCGGTCCTGTGCTGCCGAGCAGTTTTGGAGGTTCAGCTTTGGGTTAGTCCGTGGAGATTCGATTACCTTTCATCCCCACTCGTGACTGGGTCCAGCTGCGCGGCATATTAATGACATTTCACCGTCATTAGGGGGCAGCTAACTACGTTAGGCGGGCTGGCTGCTGGGCTGGCTGGGACTCTGGACATGAGACTTGAGGCCGAGGGGTCTTGGACAAGGGGGGTCGTCCACTCGTGCGTTCGCCATGACTTGTATTAGGTTATGCGAAGGCGCACGCGCTCACACACACACACACACACGCTGACCATGTGTGAAATACATAAAAGAGCATAAAGAGGTCCATTTGTCTTGCGAGTGCGCAATCGAAGAGATGCTAGACAGACCCCCGCGCTAAAGGTTTGTAAGTCGACTCAAAATAATGAAGTGGGACAGCCGATGGGAAAAAAACGCCTCGGGGGTGCGAAAGCGTCCAATGAAAGCCAGCCAGTCGTGCTTCAAACGCCTGGCGGCCATTTTGCGCTTTTGAAAGAGCAACAAGTGAGCAGCAAAGGCCATTCGTCATTCGTTGTCCGCGTTAGAAATATTCACACTTCAATTTGGGTGTTCGCAGAGTGAGACGGGGGTGTTGCAGTTTGACTCGGGGCGTGTGCGTTCACACACTGGTGGCTGGAAGGAGCCGGCGGGGTGTGTTTGTGTTTAAACACAAGTGTGAACACTTACCGGTTGGAAGAATGGGGCCGAGCGGGCGGAATTAAGTGAAAACACACAAGCGAGGGTGGAAGATCTCGTGGAGCACTCACAACAAGGATGGGCAAAGTTCTTCATTTTGGCCCACCACTCCCAGTGAAACTTTTTTGTCAAACTAAGCATAAAGAGAACCGCATGACCACAAACTTTGTCTTAATATCCGCTAGCTTAACGCTAACGCACAAATTCTCAAATTCAACATTACTCACTGACGTACTATCTTTATCCTCTGCAAAGAACAACATAGACAATCACGCAGGACCTGCGACTGTGTCCATGTCGCAAACACATGACCGGATTTAGCGCCCTCTGGCGGCCAAGATGTACTACATTTTTTTGGAACCTCGTTTGGGTCATGTGACTCTTTTCAAAATCATCCGTGGGGGGCTTGAAGGCAAAAGCTTGCCCACCTTTATTTGGCTTGCGTTCACAAGGCATGTTGGCAGCTCGGCTGCATCAGCACCCGAATCGTTAAACATTTATCATACCGGCGCGACCGCAGAACGCGCACAATGCCTTCACCAAAGACAAAAGGAAAGCCACGCAGTCAGCAAACAACAATGGAGGACATCCAGCATTTCTTGTTCAATCATTCTCGGGCACCGAGCTGATTATTAAAATACAAAGACATTGGTTATTTTTTTTTTTTTTTTGGCTTGGTGGGGGGGCAATTTTTGTCTAAGGTAATGGGTTAAAAAAAACAAAACAAAGCTGATTTTAAACGTTGGCTCACATTAAAATTGCGGGACGGCAAGACTGTTTTCCCGCAAGCTTTGCAAGTCAGCGAGACAAATATTCACATTTTTGTTTATGTGAAGGTGAGCTAGGAGGATTAGCATTGAGACCCGCCTCTCGCTAACACTCTCCACCTAAGCCGCTACGTGTTTATCTTGCAGTCTACCTTCTCAGTGAAGTGATGCAGATGACAACACAAGCTTCCCACACACACACACACACACAAAAAATCAAATGAAAAACAACAGGAACAGCCTGCACATTATAGTCTCAAAACAAAAGAACGATCCTGTTTGTGAGCGGGGCGAACCTCCATCAATGTCGTTTTCCACAGCAACTCAGGCTGGGGCAGTCCGAACCGAGCTTTGGTGCATGAACTGCTGAGAGGAGAAATATCTTCTGGAACGAGCAGAACGGTTGTGATTGGTTCAATTTTCACAGGTGTATATATATTAAAAAAAGGTCAGTTATAGATTAATGGTGTAGTTTTTTTTAATTTAATATAACCGATGGAGTGGCCATATATCAAGTTGTCAAATTATTCAGACTTTGACTTTTTTTTTTTCCGTCGCGTTTGACGTTTCAAAGAAATGACAGTTTGTTTTGCAACCGCTGCACTTTACGCGTATTGCAGCAGGAGCAGAAAATGGATGTGACAGCTTGACTTGTTAAAGGCCTACGCAGTATGTTTGAAGACGACGCGAGCTCCGAGAACTAAATTTTGATGGATAGTGCTTCAGATTGGGTCCAAATGATTCGCCCCAGTCACCCACACCCCCCCTACCACCACGGCATGGAAAAGTACACGTGTGAGTGATAGATGAGGGGTCCGAGCAGAGGCCGTAGGGCAGGGTGGTCTGGGGGCAAAGAGGAAATGGCGATGTTTGTCTTGGGCCTGAAGTGGCGCGGGGGTGCGTTTAGCCAAGGACTTGTGTCGGACTAACATGAACAACAAATATGCAAATGTAGTGACTAAAGTGTCCATCTGCCCGCATGCACTCTGTCGGTATCTGCTACTTAACACCGGCGCACTCTGGTCTGCTTTCCATCAATCTAGCAGCTCCCCGCCCCGCCTCAAAGATAAGTTCCCTCTTCGCGCTGCCCAGGCCTCTGAAACAACAACACACCTATCTGTGCTGCCCCGGCAAATGGGAGCCACAACTGAGAAACATGTGTGGATAAACTCGAGCCCGGGTGGGGGAGGGGCCACCAAGAGATGGAGCAGATGGCAAAAGTGAGGTCTGAAGGGGCTCAATGTTGTGCAGCAATCATGTTAACCGCTGTTGCTCCTCTCTGTTGCTGCTCCTGCGACTAAATTTTTTAAATTCAGTCAAGCGCAGGGCATGTCGAACGCACATACATTGAATTAATTATAAACACGGAGCAAAAACAGCAGCCAGTCGGTAGAATGTGAAGGGGGTGGGGGTGGGGGGGGGGCAAAGTGCGGCGAGTTCCCTGGCAACGGCGTGAGTAATACGGGGTGACTCCAGCCAGCAGCTGTCCGAGAGTGACAGAGCCTCGATGCCAGTTGGCAGTTGCCCCCAGGCGACCCGGGATACGCGGGTTTGAGCTGCCGTTGTGGGCATGCGGGGTCCGCCAGCATTCGGACGATATTTTCGTCAGCTATGGAACGTGGCTGCGTTGTCCTCAGCAGTTTAGCTGCAAAACTCCCCGATTGTCGAAGTCGTCGGTGTCGAAGGAAGTATGAGGGAGTGACACATCTCAACTGTTTTAGGATCTCTGTATTGCTGGAGAGGAGCTAGCTTTAGCCAGGGTGGTTAGCCGATGTTACGGAGATGTTGGCCCGTTTTTGCTCTGCTGAATGGCTGCGACTGCAGCTTGAGAATATTTTCAGAACTTTCCATTCCAATGATTAGCGCGAATGTTTTCCATATTTTAAATGTTCCGGCGAACGGCAGCAAGTAGAACAAGGACATGTTTTGTTCTGAGGCGCTTCACACATTCCCCCCCCCCCCTTTGTCGAAGGTGTTTTCAGTATCGTTTACACGTGAGAAGTACCTGCTTATCATAGGTGAATAAGATCACCTGTTGACAGCTTTGAGATTCCGAGCATGCCAAAACACCGACCAAGCTTGTAAAAAAAAAAAAAATATTGCATTCCTGTAAATGGACGCTCCACCTAGTGAGTTCAATTTTCCCGTAGCAGGATACCATCTAAAAAAAAATATGATGAGGATGAGAGAGTGAAGCTAGTGATGGCAACGGGAGAAGATTTAGATGGCCGACTCTCCCGTGCCGAGCAAACGTTTCAAAAAGAAAGTCTTGTGCGTCCCCGCCGAAACATAGCCGCTGACGCGTTAGCTTAGTGGCACACGCACTCGGCTGGCAGAAGGCGTAGCCGCGGCGTAACCACCCTTTGTCAACTCTCGCAAAAAGCGAACGAATCCGGCCTTGAACACCGACACATAAATCAAGCTCAAGGTTGTGACACCGCTTTTTTTTTTTTTTTACAACGCCCTCTTTTCAGGTTACTGCTAAGAGTGTGAAAATGGCTTCGGGAAACATTAATATTGATCAATTCGAGAATGATGTGCCTCAACACCTCTCCTGCGATAACAAGCAGACTCATTAAAAAGGCCGGAAGCCGGACCGTTTGTAATCATGTTGCAATTTTTCTTTGGATTTTTGTAGCTTTTACAGGATACTTTTTTTTTCCCATGACAAACATTGTATCAGGACCAACACTGCACACTACTCTGTACTTCAAAAAGTGCGCTGATACTATGTATCGATACCACAGCATCAGCCTGACACACTTTGAGCAGGAAAAACAAAAAAACATGACAATGACTATTTTTAATTAGCGGGAAGAGGGTTTTTTCCCCCCTCAACAACTCCGAGATGAGGAACCCGGCGTCCATCTTGAACAAAATGTCACCCTAGCTCTGCAATGACACCCATACATATTAACCAGGCCCCCATTCATCTTTATCGGGCTGGGCGTCACACAGTGCCTCTCTCTACGCCGGGAGGCCAAAGGGCCTTCATGAATGCTCCCGCTCGAGTGTTTGCTCTTCACTCACTCCAACTGAGAGGTTATCAGCACATTGATAATCGCTAATCCAATTTGACTGACAGCATTGAAAGCCCCCCCCCCCACCCGCCACCACCCCCTGCGATTCTTAAGCGCATATTCAGCAGGAGTGGGCAAGGAGGTCATAAATATGAGGAGCTATTTTACATGAGAGGGCTGACGTGGACCTGGAGAGGAGAAGGGGGGACGAGGGGGGATGGGGGGGGGGGTGACGAAGGATCAGCGAAGCTCATCAGAGACGATATGGGGAGGAGAGAAGTTCACCGGGGACAGGCTTTGTCATGTTAAAGCACCTCTTTGGACCCGTGGTTCTCCCTTTGCCCTCCACCGCTCTTTGCCTCTCTCTCTCTCCCCCGCTCACGCCCTCGGCGGATAACACAATGGTCAATCACAGGGGAATAGATTACGAGGGTTTGATCTTCTCAACTTCAGAGCGGAGGCATGACAGTGGAAATGAGGGAGAGGTCGGGAGTGCAGCGTGTGCGTGACTCCTGACGACAAGTGTGTGCAACGATGCTAAATAATGGGCCGGCTTGGGCCTTTTTCTCTTCAATTCCGAAAAAAAAAAACGCTCTCCTGTTTGTCACCGCGTATTCATCAATCGAGATGCCAGAGGATGCCCGAACTGTTTAAAAAAAAAAAGTGTCAAGAACAAGCTGTACGCTACGTCGCTATGCACTCGCTAGATCAAAACAAACCGTAAACTGATCGTTTTGTTACATTTAGCCCCGCCCCAAATCTGACCTATCATTTGCCAGTTTCTATTCACATTGTACTTTTTGCAAGTCAACTCCGTCAACACATCTCCGCATGTCAGATCGGCGGAATATTCTTGACATCGTTCCATAATAGAATAAAAAAAAAAAAACCCGTACACAACTCTACGATTTACCTGCAAGCGTTGCTTTACAGGCTGCGGCTGCAGCGTTGAGCGTTTCTTGGCAGCATATCGAACCGCAGCTAAAAACCATCAGGAACCCCCCGCGACAACTTTACCGGCAGCCAAGCCAGCACTCCCTCGCTCACGCACACTAATGATGACTGACGACAGGCGGTTGAACTCCACTGTCTGATGTGCGGTGTCAGGGGGCTCCTTTTGTGGAAAATTCGGGCAGGGCGAGGGAAGAAAAGCCCGAGACAGACGCATTTGTCTCGTCTGCCTCCGCTAATTCAGATGATAGGATTTTTAGCTAAGCTAAGTTAGCTTCGGGAAAGCAATGGCTGACTCGCGGAGTCATCGAGAGAGCACATTGGGATGTTACTCGAATTTAATGAAGGACAAGTTAAGCTTCCCCTGTGTGTGTGTGTGTGTGTGTGTGTGTGTGTGTGTGTGTGTGTGTGTGTGTGTTTGTTGTCTGTGCTTCTGCAGACACCAATTTCCTGCATGAATCCCTGACCTTTCCGTGTAGCCCGGGGGGAGCTATTTGATCATTTCAAACACACACACACACACACACACACACACACACTGAATTTTCTGTGATACGTTGGCCTCCTTGTGACCACCGGTTTTCGCCAGACGTGATCTCTGGTAAGCCTCCACAGGAAGTCGCTGCGATTTCCCCAGCGCGAAGGAGCGCCGTGTGATTTAAAGCCACTGATGTGGCTTCTTCCCCAGGCCTGAGCAGATATACTGTCAGAGCCATAAACATGGCAGGTTTAGCGACGTCGCCGCGCTCCTCATTTATCACCGGTATTTACACTGGATGTGTATGATTTGGGAGTTTGATTTACCTCGGGGGAGCCAATGAATGGCCGGACTCTGGTATAAAATACAAAGCGCCCGCGTGGCAACGATATAATTATACCACGTATTATTATTATTATTATTTTTTTACAATGTATGAAAATAGGTTAGATGGATTTGACTAAGTCTGTTTTGTTAGAAATGGATCGCCGTAATGCTTCGGTGCAGTGGGAAGTGGTCAGCCACGAGGGTCAGCGCGTGCAGATTCATTTTCGCCTGTTAAACTGCTTAGTCAGCTCACTGTTTTATTTATTGCGTTACTCGTGGCTCTCGGAGCTTTGGGAAAGAAATGGGGAAGATGATGTTACAGCCGTTTGCTTTTGTTAAGTATACAAAGCTTTTTTTAAAATTTTTCTTTCTGGGCTTGTAAGCACACACTTTTGATATGGCGCGCCGTCAACTGACCTATTATACTTCCGGACACGACAGTACAAGCGATTGTTAGGTAGCTTGGAGCCCGTAAAAAGACATTGTCTCTGGTGTCACCTAGGGCAACTCGCAAACAGACGCAAATAACTTGAACTCAGCTCTCAGGTGAACCCGCTGTGGAAGCTTCCACTTCTCCCTCCCTCGAGGGTCCAGTTAACCCCGGCTGGCCCTCCGTCGACCGTTCCGTCTCTCGGCCTTGCGACCCGGGCCTCATTCCGACCTTGCGGGAAGCGGCAGAAGCATTTATCGTGACCCACTTGGGCGACCAATAGGAGCGCACTCTTCTTGCCAGTTAACTCTGTCCATTAAGCTAAGTGGGGGCCATCATTTATTCAACAGTTGCCGATGCATAATTCAGGGGACAAAGAGGACTGTCATGAATCGGGACACGCACAGGTGAGGTCGGGCTTTCGCACGCCATATTCCGGACGACGCGTCTGCAAACACTTTATTTCGGCGCTCATCACTATGCAGGAAAGTGCGCGCTTAACTGGAAGCAGATGAGTGCCAAAGCAAATTTTAAGTGCGACGCCCCCCCCCCCCCCCCTCCTCACTTTTTCCTCCTCATCCTCTCCCCACAATCAAGCGTGGGTCCTCGGGGAGCCACTGATGTTAATACAGTTATTAAGCCTCTCCACTGAAGCTGAGTCCACCTCTTCAACCCTGGGCATCAAGAGCCTCTCTCCGTCTCTGCCTGCCAGGCAGCAAGCAAGCTCACTTGCTTCCACAATAAGATCAAACAGTTCAAGCAGGCCCCCGCTCAAGGGGAGTCTGTGATGGTGCTTCCCACCGAGCGCTAAAGCAGGTTGGGGCTGGCTGCATCAAGCCCACCGTGCATCCCAGTAGGCTTTATGGAAAGGAGGCAGGGGAGGGGGAGGGGTGGGGGTGGGGGTTCCTCGGTCCGACCATCCTTTCAAGTTGTCCGACAGAGATTCCCATGCATGTCTTCGAGGTGTTGGGGGGGGGGGAGGGGGGATTAGAGCCATGAAAGGCACGCTTACGGGTGGATTTTGGACGGCACGGAGGCGCTTGTAGCTCTGCTAAGTTGATCGCAGGTGAGCAGCGGAATCAAAAGGGGTGGCCAGGTGAATAGGTAAAAAGGAAAAAAAAAAAACATGTTTTCATCAATGTAGCAAAGAGCGCTACACGTGCTCAGGCTTCTAATCGCCGCGTTATATCCCGATCCATAATTTACAACGGCGGAGCCGGTTTGCCGCGGCAGCCAGACGGGAGCCCATTTGGGCAGCCATGCACACGGGCACGCACGGTACTTGAAATAAAAGGCCTGACTGCCCACATATTTGACTGTCCCCCTTTCACCAGCCTGACAAACCGCATGGCCTCGTTTCAAGAAGGCGAAAGATAATGAGGGGTTTCCCATGAAAAGTGGGCCACGCACGGGCGTTATAAATACCGGCAAAATAGCCGCGTTAATGGGCGGGGGGGGGGGGGGGGCTTTTCGCTCTAATCTTGACATTCTAAAAGGGACGACGGGCAAGATCGAGGCAGATACTTTGCGCGGGTTTAATAGGACGAGGATTTGGGTCATTGTGTACCAGCCTGGCCAACCACGGGACGCGGGCCCGAGTCTTTCCTGCTCGAAAAATATAAAATAAAAGACCATTTTGATCAGCCACGACAATCTCCTGTTTACTCCCCGACTAGCTTTTTGCTTCAAATACATCTCAAGATATTATAATTTGAAAATGGCAGCCCTCCCACAGATAAACCCCCCACACACTCTCTCCTCACTCTCCTGGTTTTTTATTTTTTTCGACTGCAAGGTGCTGACAGCCCAGACACGATAATCCAACTCTATTGTAAGACGGCAGACAGCAGCACCGTGAAACGCTGTTCCCAGAAATGGGGAAAAAGGGTCACGAGAGGATGGAGCAGCTTTGCTGTGCACCACCAACATGTCTGTTTAAATTTACAAAAGGCACGGGCGGAGTCAGTTTCGACAAATAACTGGCTAGGTCGCACGGAACCGATTGTTGATTATTAAGCATGTCTCGGTACATAGAGGAAAAACAGAGCGCACATGTGCTGTCGATTGAGTCTCAAGTCGTTTCAGACTAAGATGAGCCAAATACATCCAAGCACACTAGCAGCGTTATTCGATAGAAGGCTTAAAAAATATCAACTCATCTGGTGAATCCATCAAATTGAGTTTCACAATGAATGAAGAGAGCAGGCGTCAAGCTCGGGAGCTGCTCGCGTCCGGACGCTCACGCGCAAGCTAGCTTAAAAGCGAATATGGACACAAAAACACATTTTATGCTAGCATTTTGTGTGTGTGTTTGTGTGTGTGTCGGTTCAAATACAGCGTATTTAAAATGTTTTACTCAGTCTAAATGTGTTGCGATTGCCTTGGCCGGGGGGGGGGGGGGGGTGCCTGTGCTTTTAAGTGTAGCCATTCTAGTTCTGTGTTTACGTGTGCAGGCGCGGAGACAAAGCACGACATTAAGAATTCAACCGGGCAGAGAGGATCTATGACGAGAAAAGAGAAAAGGGCACACGGTAAGCAAATAAATAATTCAGACGTATACAGTACTTGAGATTAAGTGTCGTGTTTCCTATCAGCCATTTATCTTTTTTTTTTTTTTGGCTAAACATGAAAAGCTTTGTCTGCCGGAGGACAAGAGTTCCCTTATCACAAAGTGGCTCTATTCATAAACGCAACCCCCCCCCCCCCCCCCGCCCCTTCTCCGGTGTCCTGTCTTAACCGACATGTGTTTGGAGTAGTCAAGCTTCGGGGCCATCTCTCTGAGTTGACACAATACTTGTATCGCAAACAAACAAGCGGCCCGGTAACCCGATCGCGTCCGCCTCCGTGGCCGCGACAGAACCTTCCAATCCATCACTAAGCGGCTCCGCACTCCTCCCTTTTCCATCTCCTCATTTTGGCAGTCCATTTCATCTGGGTCCCAGGTGGGCCTTTAAGAGTCAAATGTCGGGGAGGCCGCGTTCCAGACGTACAAGTAATGAATATGAAATGATTGAAAAGGGGCTGTGGGAGCAGAGCGACATTCGGAGGGACAAATCTCCTCTGACACTCGGGGCGGGCGGGACTCGATTGAGTCAAGCTGGGCCGGCAAGTCTGGCCTCGGTCAGGCTGGCGCGACAGAGCCGGTATGTATATCTAAAGTTACATGATAGAAAAAGGCCCCATAAATCCAAGACATACGGGAGGGGAGGGCCTTCGTCTTCCTTCAGGAAGGCACTTAGAGCAGATATGACGATAGCCGGCCTCAATCAGGACAGTAATGAGATTATCTGGCAGAATGCGGCTATCTTGTCTATCTTAGAAGGAGGAATGCTAGCTAATCAAAACCACAATTGTAGCAAGGGGGAGGGAGAGGGGGGGGGGCATGCTGGTTTTGTTGCACAAATAAAGATTAAGGTTCGAGTAATCCCGAATGCGCTTTTGTTTCTTTTAAAAGACAAACAAGGCACCAACGAGGCCACGGCGTTTCTTTTTTTTTTTTTTTTGCCTGCTGACTGACTGAGACGACGGCGGTGCTATTTTCTGCACGGAGCGCCAAATGAACTGCCGCGGCATTTGCATTTTTAGCACTCTAGGCCCGAGACTATTTTCTTGGCTTCCCCCCGCTCTCCGAACAGGATGACATTCCATTGTGGCCTATGCGTAAGGTATTCGAGGTGCGATGCGGACCGGTGTGACTAAACGGTTGTGCGTTAGCACGTGAAATATGGAAGGTACATCACATATTGTCAAATAGTGGCTGGACTTTGCGCTAGTGATAAGATAAGATAAGATAAGATATCCTTTATTCGTCCCACACTGGGGAAATTTACAGCCTCCAGCATTAATAAATAAATTAATTAAATATAATTAATTAAATTAATAAAGTGCATTAATGTGACGGGTTTTTTTTCCTCATAAATTGTCTGTTTTTATTCATTGCTGTGGAATTGAGAGGCGGGTGACACGCACGGTAGTGGACTGGTTAGCACATTTGGGCGCAAAGGTTCGATTGCAGCCTTCCTGTGTGGAGTTTTTTTTTCATGTAGATGATTTTCCAGTGAACTACTTATTAAATACAGAAAAAAAAGAAAAACATAGGGCAGGTCTGCTTTTATGAATTTACGGCGAGCTAGCTTAGGACCGCCATGTTGCAAATGTTAGCGTGTAGTTACAGCGGATGGGGGGGAGGTTGAGCAGAAGATAAAGTGAGCTGGAGAAAGGAGACACTTTGGGAATGAAAATGCCTCGCAGATGAATTCTGCGGTGATGAATGAACCAGGTTCGATAGCCAGATGAATTTCTACGTGTTCCATTATGAGGGGGGGGGTTGGCTATGAAACATGTAAACGGTGGGTGGCGGTGGGTGGAGAGAGTATAGAGAGAGAGAGAGCGAGCCCTCCCTGGGTGTGCTGAGGAGCTAGCCATGCACGGCGCGTTGCGAACAAGCCATCTGTAGAGATAAGTAAAGAAGTGATTACAACAGGGCCAGCTCCATTTCTGACAGTTGACGCTTGGCTGCACCCACGCAGCGAATTAATTTAAATGAAGAAGCTATGAATATTTTAAAGGGCACAACCCCCCTCTCGCCCCATTGCCACCCCTCCTCCCCCACATTTGAAGCTCAGCCGCTCGCTCACTCTCGCGTATGTGCACAACACCAATAGACGCAAGGGGAAAAGTCATTATTGAAAGTGAGATGGGCCCTTTAGTGGGTAAGAAAATAACAAACACACCAAACTAGGGTTGGGATAAAAAGATGTGAGCTAAGGCGACCGCAAACAATGCAACATTTTGGCCCTGAGGTGTCATCGCCACGTACCAGCAAACAACTCTTCGCACACACATTCTAGAATCTCCACTTGAAGCTAACACACGTTTTAGGAATGTGGGGCGAAGGCGGCGTCGCCGGACAAAAGCCGCGCAAGCGTGCAAATTGCAAACGGGGAGGGCCCGAGCGGTCACAACTGCAAAATTACAGTCATGTTTGTTGCTGTGTGCAGAAGATAAAGAATATATGTCTGTGAATATGCTATTTGTTAGCCTGTCTACGGTGTATTACGTTAGATGTACATTCATTCATTCATCTTCCGAGCCGCTTGATCCTCACTAGGGTCGCGGGGGGGGGGGTTGCTGGAGCCTATCCCAGCTGTCTTCGGGCAGCAGGCGGGGGACACCCTGAATCGGTTGCCAGCCAATCACAGGGCACACAGAGATGAACAACCATCCACGCTCACATTTTCACCTAGGGACAATTTAGAGCGTCCAATCAGCCTGCCATGCATGTTTTTGGAATGTGGGAGGAGACCGGAGCACCCGGAGAAAACCCACGCAGGCCCGGGGAGAATGTGCAAACTCCACACAGGGAGGCCGGAGCTGGAATCGAACCCGGTACCTCTGCACTGTGAAGCCCACGTGCTAACCACTGGACTACCGGGCCGCCTAGATTTACATATTATACATATTAGATATTACGAGACCGGTGATTTTAAGTAGGAATGGGTAAAATAAAATCGACATTACGGTCGTAACGATGCACAATAATACAACCGCAGTGTATTGATTGAGTTGCATGTATTCATCATTGTCATTATTTATTCATTCGGGGGGTGTTGCTCGGGAATGATTTGTAATCACCGCAAGGCGCAATAAATAATAGATCACAAACATTGCATGTTCCTGCCGCGTCAACGTTCAAAATGACGGATGCGTCTCATCAAAAAAGGTGCAACACGCGTCTTGAAGGTTGGCGACAAGGGTGTTGTTTGGGGGTGCGAGTGATGGCAGGTTGCAAAATGTCTCCCCCGCGCCTTGAAGGCAAAGAGAATCGTTGAACTCCCTTCAACCTTTCGCTCTTCCGAACATACCTCCATGACAAAAATGGATCGTCTGCGCTCGGCCGCAGGTGAACGCGGTGTGATTCTGTGGACAGAATTTGAGCCCGCTCTCATTTTCTGTCAAGAGACCGTCTCTCAATTCCAGGCATTTGGGCCCAACTAAATCATTGTCGCCAATGGCTGAAAAGGCATGTGGCACAATAAGGGCCCTGTCTGACGCTTCCCTCCCCGAGAAGAATAGAAGGACCTTGTTTCAATGCCACTCCAATATCCGGGACCTTCCACAGCCCACAATATGGGCGTAAAAGTAAAATCTTGGACTAATAGTGCAGTTTAGAATATTTATATTCTAAACTGGGGGGAGGATGTGCTGTTCACAGTTTGTTTGCACGTCTAACACAATTCTGCCGGCCAAGTGTGAGCACAACACCCCCGCCTTGCCATGTTTCCGTCTGACAACCACAACAAAAAGACACTTCAGATACATATCTTGTTCTTTTCTTTTCCTCTTGATGAATTAATGTGCCACCGACCTCCCTTTGCATGGAAAAATACAACACTTTTTAAAAAATTGTTTAAAAAAAGCTTCCTGGAAGGCTCCTTCCATTCTTAAATAGCACATGAGTCAGATTAAGGCATCATTCATTTGACCCCCCCCCCCCCCTTCAGGCTACGTTCATAACCGCTAGCCCACTTGGCACCCCTAACTTGGGAAGACAAACTAGAAAAAGCACGCCCTGACCTGGACACTATCTATTAAAAATCCCTGGTGAGCGCTTTGTTTTCATACAGTGGACTGCCTGAAAAGAAAAAAATGGCGGGGGGTAAAAAAAAAAAAAAAAAGCACAAGAAGCCTATGGACTGTCGAGCATTTTGAGCCCACCGTGCAATCCCTCGCTTTCCTTCATAACCACCCCCCCCCCCCCCCCCCCCCCCCCCCGTTTGTGTGACAGTCATGTGAACAGGGCCATGCACATTCTTTCATGCATGAGTCCGTAATTGCTGAAAGGTTTTTGGACGGGCATTTCATCGGCCAGACCTTTCATTCTACGCAATCAGCAGCCGCACTGTTTACATTGGAAGTAGCCGTGTGCTCACTGCTATAAGTTTACAATTCAAAAAAATAATAATACAATCAATTGTTGACCCCCCCCCCCCCCGTCTTGTGTCTTCATTTGTTGTACAATTAAACGAGCACACCTGAGGAAAAACAACCAATCGCAGATAATGGCTTATGAGGTGTCAATCATTTTATTTTGCACTTGTGGACACACTAGTCGTGGACGTATCCGTGTGGTAACGCTGTATTTTGGGGAACGTTTTTTTAGGCCGAAGGCAAGAGGTCAGCACAAGGTCATATGGGGGTCATCATCTACCGAATAGCTACTGTATATATATATATATATATATCCACCTACATACAATTCAAAGAACCCTTTAAATCAAGATTTCACATGTTGACAAGTAAATGAAATGCAATAATGACCGTACCCACTAAAAAGAGTGAAAAGGCTTGTGGCGCCTTGAAAAAACGACGGGCCAAAATGAAAAAAGCTTTGCAATCCCATGCACAGAACGAAAAGTTACCCAGGGACAAGTGGTATTTTAAGCATCTGCTTTAACAGGAAAAAAAAACAACACCAAAAAAACAAGGAAAAACAGAATGCCAGCTGATGTTTAAGGAAATGTCTTTTGCTTTTGAACGGGGCCGCTTCAAATTCCTGCGAAGGATGCAGAGGTGAAAACAGAAACACGCCGGGGTTTTGTTTCGTGGGCCTTTATGATCTAATAAGTCCCACAGAACCCGTGATGACAACAGCGTGTATTGCACTGCTTTCGACTCCACACCCACCACCAGCAGTCTCTAGTCGGCCACTAAATTTTTTATTACACGGGACCGGTGAGGCAAACAGAGGCTATAATGCCCACGTCGACCCTCCCACCCGCCGACACGCAAGCGACTCCACGGCCGAGCTCAACAATGTGGAGCGCAGTGAGGGATCAGAGGTCTCTTCCTGGGCCAAACCCCCAACACCGTCTCACCCGAGCTCACATGGTTCGAATCAATGCTACCACTAGAGCTGTTTAGTGGGCCAATTCAATAATTACTATCAAGCTTGCAACTTATCTCTTGTTGTGCTTTCAGGCCGCGCGGGGGGGTGTGCGCGGCAGAGGGGGTTATTATTTGACAAATTAGGCAAAAGCAAGATAGGAGCAAACAGAGCGGTGGTCATGAGGGGTTTTATTGCTCCCGCCACACATCAGAAAGCCCCCTTAAAAAAAAAAATCCCTTTGTCATGTGCTTCTAAAGTTTCGAGTCAAGGAGGAAATTGGCCCTTAAGAGTCTGTGGAGATTCCTGCCTTTTTACACTCCTTCAGCTGTGAAAGACAACAGAGCTATCTCCCCGCTTAAAGGCCTGCCATGCACTGCCTCGGCTTTGCAGAGCTGCCAAAAAGACTTTGTTGTTGCAATAAAACTCGATTGCAGCTGCACATACGGTCGTCGTTCCACCAAAAAAAAAAAAAAAACTCAACAAAACTTGCCATGCCATACCACTAGGATGCAATAAAACTACGACACTAAACACACACAACCCTAACTACTGACCTAAACTAATATAACATTTGTGTTAACGCTTAATATATTTTAGCATGTTTATTTTTTTGGGTGGGGTGGGGCACGTGAAACCCACAAAATTGACACAAAAGAGAATACCAGAAGGTTGTAGACTGGCAGGAACGGTTTGATCTAATTACAGTCGGCGTGCCTTGCAGAACCGTGTTTGTATTAAGTGCATATTTCAGCCTTGTGACCCCCCCCCCCCCCCCCTACAGACTGAGGAAAAACGAGCCAACGTGGATGCCCCACGAGGGGCTAAGAAAGTGGGTCAAGTATATATAATGCAGATGTGGAGCTCTGGATTACTGATAAAGAGTTCATTTGTGGGGGGGGGGGGGGGATTGATAATACAAGGCTGTAGATTAAATTCAATCACGTGAAAGGTAAATCCACACAATTCAGTGGAAGTGAGGATTGCGGTGGGGGGAGTACCTACAGTGATTGGAACCGTTCCAGTGCTGGTTTCTGACGGAGGAGCTGTAAGGATGAGGAGCCCCGGGCACCAGTCCTTTCTCCGGGAGAAGACACCCTCTGCTCTGGTTGTAGTAATCCATCATCAAAAAGGGGTTGGGGCTGGGGTTCAGTCCCACTACGTCCACGCTTTCGTACATCATACGGGCTCCAAAAAAAAGGAGTGGGGGGGTCGTATTCCCACACACCTCAAAAAAATAAAAAAAAGAAATCAAACTAGTGCGCACACCAGCCGAGGTAGAAAGAGAGGCCACCAAACGGGATCAGCGCGATAGTGGTAGCTCCATTTGAACATTTGCCTTGTCGTTTTTTGAACGCGATGTGAAGCTAGTGGAGGAGATTTAAAACACGCATGCTGCGACGGGGACGCGCACGCCAAAAACAAAAAAACAAACAAAAAAAAAGATGCGCCGAATAAAATCCCAAAATTGGAACGCGCACGCAAAAATAGTCGAGGGAATCCCGTCCGACTGCAGATTTTTCCGCTCTTCTCTCTCTCTCTCTTTTTTAAAAAAAAAACAATCCGTGTTTGTCCCCAAGCCTGGCGCGAGACTCGTCCGCTGCGCGTGCCCGCAATTCAGCGTCGGTGTTCGGATTCCTCAGCAAAAGCGCTTCGTTTGCGTCCGTGCGCGTAGACGGATCGAGCCCACACGGAGGGAGCGTGTCGCCGCTAACATGTTCTGCAGCAATGTGACAAGGCGCAGCAGCTGAGGGCTGAGGCTCCACCCACCAAATCACACACACACACATACACACACACACATCCCCCCCCCCCCCCCCCCTCTCCCTCTGCTTTCATCCGTTGCACCGCCTCCGTTTAACCCATTCGGCACGTCACCACAGACCATCCGAGAGAGGCACCACCGCCAAAGCGGCCTCCTCCTCTCAGTCTACTTTAAGTTGTGAACAAAAAAAAAACATGCTGTGATACTTTCCAACATATTTCCCATCCGGGTCCCCTCATTCCATCTCGTTTGACCCTGTTACCCCCCCTCACCCATCCTCTCGTCACTCCCAACCCTCACATTTCCCCCCACTGTCTCCCTCATTTGCCTAATGCTATGCGGCTGAACTTTTCCTGAACCCCGGCAAGTAGGCAGCCTCACCTCCCGGTGACCCGCCGGATGACTTGGATTCGCTTCTCCGGTTCGCTCTCATCTCACCATTATTCAAGGTTTTGCCACCTTGAACACTCAATGCAACACTATTACACTTGATTTTTTTTCCCCCTCAAGTGCCAAGCGCCTCACCCGAGGGGGGGGGGGGGGGGGGCTGCCGGGCGAGCTTTTAGCATCCAGAGTCAAGGTGACCGTCGCTTGGGCGTGTGTGTGTTTTTTTTCCACAGTAATTAAAAATAAAAAAATAAATAAAAAATAAAAAGTGGTTAGCGCGTTGGCTTCACAGTGCAGAGTTACCGGGTTCGATTCCAGCTCCGGACTCCCTGTGTGGAGTTTGCATGTTCTCCCCGGGCCTGCGTGGGTTTTCTCCGGGTGCTCCGGTTTCCTCCCACATTCCAAAAACATGCATGGCAGGCTGATTGGACGCTCTAAATTGTCCCTGGGTGTGAATGTGAGCGCGGATGGTTGTTCGTCTCTGTGTGCCCTGCGATTGGCTGGCAACCGATTCAGGGTGTCCCCCGCCTACTGCCCGAAGACAGCTGGGATAGGCTCCAGCACGCCCCGCGACCCTAGTGAGGATCAAGCGGCTCGGAAGATGAATGAATAATTAATTTAAAAAAATTAAAATCCAGCTATTTTCTGTTCTGCCGCCGACGTGCGTCACATCCCCGAGAGCCCGGCGTCGCTCCTCCTCAACATTGCAGCATTCCATACAGCATTGTTGTTACTTGTTATGCAGACGCGTGGCTTTGGCGGCTTGGAGATATGCGGCTAAACGATCAACGCACAAAGACTCACTTTTTTGTTCAAAATTCGAAAAAGCATTCCCCCCCCCCTCGAACCATTCTAGGGAACATTTTTTTTCCAATTCTGCGCTAGTGATAAAGATAATTTGTCATCATGAGTAGCCCCAAGTCTGTTAGCATGCGGGCTAGCTAGCTTTCTGGCTCCCCGATGGGTTATATTCCAGTCAAGCGGAGGCTTTTCAGTGGCTCTATTTTTTTTTGTTGTCTCAAGCACGCAGCAATGTGTCAACACAAGAAAGATGTGACGTTTTTACAACATTTTGAATAGACTTGCACGCGGGAGGTATCGATTTCACGCTTAAAGTGCGGCTCATATGGGGACATCCGCATCCTGTATCGTTCTTTAAAGGCATTAAGCACGGTGACTGGTACGCCTGGGATGGTTCTTAAAAAAACGGAGCTTTATCAGCGCCACTGAATCACTCTGTTACCTATCCCATTAGCTCGACAATGCGCCCCCACCACCTCCCCCCCACTCCCCGCACCTGAACCACAGCTGGCTCTCACCAACCGCACTTTGGAGTGGGATTATCTGCGTGTGGCGGGGGGAGTGCGATCCGCTCCGCCCCCGCTCGCCGTGACACTTCATTCAATGCAGGGCCCGGGCTGTGTTTACCCAACGTGATAAGAGCACAGTGTGCAGGCCTGAGCCGCGGCAAACGAGCGCCATGCCCTCACATCACCTGCGCTGATAACGCAGACGTGCATTCCTTGACAGCATGAACAATTTGGGTCATGGCTGTCAGAAAATGCTAATTTGGGGGTGGGGGGGGGGGATGGTCAGATAGAGGATTATCCCTATTTGTTTGTTTTGGAGATTTCAACTGGAGATGTCGTGTCTCGGTTTGTGTTTGATCTTTTCATTTATTCTGCTCTTGAGTTAGGATTGTATCTTCATTTTCTTCGTAGGAAGAAGCGGAAGCCTAACGGAGGTGGAATAAGTGTCTACGTGGAAGGGAATAGCGGGATTTGATTTATTCTGCTGCGTGCATGGATTGTATACATCGCACCGGTTACTGGCACGGATGGATGTTTACAAGTTGCATGATAAATGGTTCCTGGTTGGTTTAATATGAAAGATGAGGTCCCATTCTCAGTATATTGCGTCTTCAGGGCTGCGTGATTGTCTAAATGGGAGGAAAAAAAAGGGGGCGGGGGGTCGCGTGAGGTTCAAGTGGCGTTATCACTGCAGTGCAGGTAAGCTGGTCTCGGTCCAGCCTCTTATAAGTATCACGCCTAAGAAGTTGAAGAGGCAATTTTGGCTTAAAGCAAAGTCTGATCGAGTGAGATTAAAGTCCTGATCTGCTAACTTGATATCAAGCGGCCGGCCGGGCCTCGGTTGCGTGGCTGGAAAGCGGCGGCGGAAGGTTCAAGCAACGCGATGTGCCCGATTAAAGCATCAATCACACATGAGAACCTCGCAGCAATAGGCGGTTATGCAAGCGATCTGGAGAAAAGCAGAAAATGAGTGTTTGGCAGGGAGAGCGAGGGGGGGAGGGAGGATGGCGAGAGGAGGAGGCGGTGTGGGGGCGGGGGGGGGATTTGAGAAGAGGATTCAAAGAGTTTTATGGGCAAGGCTGGAGAGGAGATTGCTGGCTGGACCTTGAGGGTGTCAAACTATTTTTACTGCTCCCCTCTCACTGCTTTTTTTCTTCAGGCCAATCAGGGGTGCGGGGAAGCAGTAAAGAGCGCTCCCTAAACCATCGTCTACTGCCGAGGAGATGAGCCATCGGGTTAAAACAAACAATAGGTTGTTGCGTCATTTGGATTATAGATTAAAAAAAAAAAGAGTGGAGGAAGAGCGACTTTACTGCAGCTGGTGGCGACTGAGCATTTTTGATCGTTCAGTTCAGCATATTCTGGACGCACTCCATCACCATCTGCTTCATGTTGAAGCGTTCGGGTTTTTTTTTTCTCCCTTTGTGTCAATGAACACTCCCTAGGCAAACTATGGTTCATTCAGGTGGATGTTTCCATCCAATCGAACAAACCCAAAAGAGTTCAAGTCACGTCAAAGTCATCAAGGGGGGCCTTCGGACACTAAATGAGGTCCAAGCAGACCGGGCCTGTCAAACGGGGTCAACACTTGGTTGGATTTAACGCCGTCCCCGTGATGAGATAAGGCCATCACGGCCAAATGGCCTAATTTTGGACTTCCTGTCTGATTTGGTTGCTACGACACCGACAACGGAGCCCTCACGCCACCGCCCGAGCTCTCCTGCATATGCGCCTGCACATGGCTAATGCCCAGGTGCTAAAGACGTTGGGGCAAGCCCTGGCAGGGCCTTCGAGCTTCCCTAAATCTTCACAGCGACCTAACACAGGCAAGCTGAGCGGAGCGACGTAGCAAAGGAAGTTGTTTTCATGGCATGCAATCAAGTTAGAACATTTATTGGTTCATGTTTTTTTTTGTCACGTTTGACATACAAAGTCAACACACCGGATGAATTCGTCCATTGGTGGAATAAAAAAACTAATCAACGAATAAGTCACTTTTGTTAATTTTTTTTGTTCAATAATTCCCGGTTGAGAATGGACTGAACGAAAACGCAAGGATTCGGTCAAAGCGCAAATACGAATACAATATCTTAGTTGTGACGGAGCCATGCATGCCAACAGTTTGGTACTTAACACGTACGGACATGTCCTCCATTTTCCGGCAAGGTTTGTCAGTATAGATGGAACTGATAACTGTGTCATTAAAAAAAACAAAAAGCAAAAAAAAAGAAACGGCCAATTTGAGTCCCGTTGTCAGTTGGGGCTCCAAAATGCTATTGTTGGTACATGTTCCCACTTGTGTAAATTTCTTGGCTTGTGCCTTATGACATGTTGACTTTGAGATTAGCACCTAGCATTAGCATGCTCACAACATATTTGCCAGCGTCTGCCATCGCTGCATTCCTCATTGTGTCATGAGGGGGTGTCATGAGGGGCTCGAACACTTGCACCTCGTTCTGTCAATCTACTCGGCATATTCACAAAAGGGGGGAAAAAAAAAACGGGAACTGCAGCCGGGATGCTCTGCCGTCATTTCCTCTGCGTCTTTTTTTTTTTTTTTTTGAAAGAACCTCTTACTGACTGCAGGGATCTTTTGAGAGCTTCGCCCTGTCATTATCCCTTTAATGTCCCTCCAACAGCGGATTCCAGCATTTATGGTACAGGCCTACATTTGCCCATAAAGCCTTTTATTGTTCAGCCCAACTCTGTGGTGACCGTAACCTGGTTCTCCATTTTTTATGGGGACCTTCACTATATCACACCGGAGGAGGACAAAGCTGCCCACCATCGGTGTTTACCAAAGTATGGCCCACTCATAAATCCATCAGGGGCCGGCGGCATTCTGGAAATGCCTCAGCGGAGCAGTGGCGGGCTGGGGGGGGGGGGGGGGGGCGATGTGTGTGTGTGTGTGTGTGTGTTGATATAGCTTATTGTATTGCTTGGAATCCTCCACACTCTGTGGCCTTGAGTGAGAGAATCCATCTCGGCAATGATCATTAGCCCCCGCGCTTCTTTGCACTGAGACCATCACTCAGCAAATCAGAGGGAAAATTGCAATGGATGTTACCCCCCCCGGAGGAAGGTCGCGCAGGACTTTAGCTGTCAGTAACATCGGCAAGTTCACATATGAACAGACTGGTGGGCGAAATTCCATTCGGAATAACGAGACGGCCAAGAGAAAGGAACAGAAGAAAAATCACCAAAAGTGCCGCGTTTGTCAATCAAAGTGACGTTTAAAGAAAAGAAAAAAAAAAGACTTCAGGAAAATAACAAGCGCATGACACGTTTAAGCCACGACTGATGCAACCGACACAGATCCTCTCAAATGTATACGTACAAAGCGCAGGAAGCCTGGAATGGATGAAGCCTGGAATTCAATCCAACCTTCGCTGACTCATAAAACACTCAGTTGACGTGCACGGTTTGCATTGGAAGTTTTTCTCTGATGTATTCCGAGTTTCCATTTTCTCAGACATGACAAAGTTCCCCTCCAAAGTCTCTTGAAGGTATCAAGTTAGTTGGAGAAATGATAAAAGCGGAAGAAAGTTTGGAGCCAAAGTAGTCAGTCAGCCGGTAGGAACTTTCTCTTTTGTATACACGCCGGAATTATGCATAGAAATAATCCACGTTTAAAATTTTGTTAGCCCACGTTAAAAGAAAAACGCACACCGACTCCCTCCTCCAAAGTCTCCTGCATCACGACTTTCACTCTCCAAGCCCCGCACAAAGAGCCAATTTCCTGCTTCCCAATTCACACGTGAGATGCTCGGGGTGTCTTTGAGGGGATGTTCGAACTGGTGGTGGGCGGGTGGTGTGGGAGGGGGCGGACACTCTGTGGTTCGCTTTAAGTGGATTGCCCTCAGTCAAGTTATGCCCAGCCAAAAGCATTACAACACCTCTGCGTGTGACCTCCACTTAAGCGGTGCCCCCCCCACCCCCACATTAAAGTGGTGACGATTTTAAGGCCCGCTACGATTGTTGCGTTGGATTTAAACTTAAATGAGTGAATAACACAGAGGTTGACTATCATTGAGCTATATATACTCTCAAGCAAGAGTGCATTATAAAGAGCATTTATATATATATATATATATATATATATATATATATATGTATTTTAAAAAAAATATTTGGTTAGTATAACAAATATATAAACCAGTGCTGTCAGTTTAAAAGCGTTATTATCGGCATTAATTTAAAACATTTTAACTCGATTAATTGTTACTTTTTTATCGCGAGATTAATGAGGCACCACGTCACGGATGTTACGTTACTCTAAAATAATAAAATCAGCTCCAAGTTTGAAATCAAAGGAAATTTAGAATAGATAAAACACTGCGATTAATTACAGCTAATTCTGAGTTAAGTCTGAAATTATACAGTTAATCGCGATTAAATATTTTAATCGTTTGATAGAACTAATATAAACATATCAATTCTTTTTCCGAGTGCGTGTCAAAATGCAGAGCCAGTTCAAATGTTAATGAAAGCCCCCCTTTGCTTAGCCAGCAAGTTGGGATATGGGGACAACAAAGGCCCTTGGGTGGGGGGTGAGCGACAGACCGCCGCGGCCGGGAGAATGACAAATGCCCCTGCCATCGCTGCCGCTGTGGCCCCTGTTGCCCTGCATCTTCCAGGGAGGTTGGGGAGTGGGGGGGGGGGGGGGTGTCGGGGGTCCTCCTCATTCTAACCTGGGGAGGCCAGCAGGAGGAGAATTAATGGAATGGATGACTCTGCCGCTTTAAAAGGAGAAGGTAGCAGAGTGATGACGGCGAGGGAGGAGGAGTGATCAGCATTTCAAAAGAAGGGGACACTGAGAATGTAGATGGGGCAGCTCGCCTTATTCTCTCTGTAACTCGTGTGTGTGTGTGTGTATTGTTGTTGTTGGTTGCATCTGAAAGACTGCGCCCTCTTTTCTTTGGTCACTGATGTGTGTGGAGGTCATTTGGGAGTCTTGAGTTTTAAATCCCGTAGGTGGTCTACATTGTACCTTTGCCGTGAGCGAAATGGACGCCCTATTATCTGACTGTGTGGCAATCGCGCTTCATGCAGGAACTAATTCAAAGAAGAAAAAGGAAGTGGAAAGCGGCAATCGACATGTGGCGCGTGGTGTCAAAATGCGCACACCAGATGACTGATGTGCCGTTGCTCAACAATGTTGCGCATACCTTCGACCAGTGCCAAGGCCGACATTTTATCCGTGGAATCGGTCTTCTCTGGACATTATTGCATGCGGCGTCGCCAATTCAAAGTACGGAGCTCGATTCAAGCTATAAATTACAAAAGGCGTCCCCCAAGGCGGAGCTGTTGGAGTGAAAAATATTGTGGAGCGACTTACTTCGGGTGGTTGTTTGTCCATCTGGTTAAGTTAGGATGACAAGATAAGAGGCTATGATTGGGCTGCCATTTTGGATTGAGCCACTTTGAGTCAGCGCGTTATCATTTTGCCTCATTCAGCAGAGTTTGAAGCTTTTGGTTTTCCATCTTGTGGAAATGGAAATGACAACGACTCCATATCGGAAAATTGTTGATTTACTTTGATTTTGGGCGTGTGACAAAAAAGTAATTTGGCAGATATAATAAAAAGATAAATCATGAAAGATATGCACATACGAATGTAAAACTTTGCCTTTACAAGTGTAGTTTTTTTTTCTTCTTTCGTTGGCCTATCGCGACAGATTTCCATCTGTGGTGAAACTTCCCAGAAAGGAAAGTGAAAAGAAACACAAGAGGGGCTCGGGCCTGACAGAAATAAAGCTGAGCAGTCACTATGGCGACCCAAACCATCTGTGTTGTGAACCTGTCGAGAGGGGGAGTGTCTCAATAGTAAGTAAATAGACTAATGGGAAAAGTGAATGGCTCAGAAGGGCAGATCATTAGCAGGCCGCGTCTTAGCCATTCTCTCCGCGTTACCACGACAGGAGGGAGGGGGTGGGGGGGGGGGCAACACGAGAAAGAGCCCTGATAATATTTAACCAGATCTATCATCAATCTGGACCCCTCCCGACAAACCATCAGTCCTCACCCCCCAACTCTGGCCTATTGTCATTCACACCCCGACTCCCTTTCACTCTTTATTGAATATTTTTGAGCCATTGTTCCACCTTACATGCACCCTCCGAACTACATTACTTCTCACATTAAAGCTATGAAAGGAGCGGGGCGGCGGTTCGGGGGAACGCCCCCCCCCCACCCCCTCTCCCAATAATATGTTACAATGTCAGGCCTAACAAAAAACGTCAAACGGCCATGGCCGAAGTCTGGCTATTCTCAAGCGGCGTATCGTGTGACACTTTGCACCGCTGAATATATAGAAGCCAGTTGAACTCGTGATTTGCTGCGAAAGCAAGAAGGTATGATGGACAGACGCTAATTTCTTTTCGTCAGTGCTGCCAATGGGCCTCGAAGACACAGGACGGGCAGGCTTTTCCGCTAAAAAAGGCGGTTCGTTGTACAGTATATGTGTGCGTACAGGCCCTTGCATGTTTCTATTTAGCGTGTTACGTCTTGCGTGTTCAGTCCAAGCGCATTTTGTCCATGTTCGGACTAAACTCGCAACAGTTAAATGCGTAACGGGATGGAGAAAAGGAGTGCCGGGGACTTGAGGAGATCTGGCTTGTCATAGCAAACCTTTTTTTTTTACTCCTTCAGTTTAATTAATCTTTGAATAGGACATTGTGTACATCATCCAAACAATTATTTCATCATATAATGTCAAACTTAAAAAAAATTAATACATAAAAATAAATTCCCACTTTTCGCGCTTGCACTTTTCTCACAATGATGCGCTTACACTCACGTCCAACAATGAGGCACTCTAAAACGACCAGCACAAAGCCTCGGACCAACGCCCCCTAAATTCAGTATTAAGGGGGTCTTTAAAAATAACATTCAATGTATTTGTTTGATATCATACAAATATGATCACTGGTCTTGTTTGTAAACTGAATTTGAACGTAATTGAGTTCAATAACACAAAACTAAACGTTATCTTCATCGCAGCCTGCGTACAAGAGGCTGTTGAGAAAGTCACGTATCGGACTATTTCGCTGATAACAAGTCATTTACTTCTTCCAAGATACAATAATGGGGCTGTTAAACAATGACAAGGGTCATGTCAACAAAACAACACTCCCCATTCTTATCCGGCATCATCAGCCCGAAACATGACTTTGTTATTCTAGCGATCGCGAGCGTTCGCCGCTGTTTATCATATTGAATCTAGTTGTGGTGAAACGGCCTTACGCAACCTTTCCGGATAACCGAATGACACAATACAGTACAGGCAATATTCAGAAAGACGTCAACAAAAGTTGCTCACGAGCTTTAACAGTAATTGGTGACCAATGTCTTCACTTCCTCCCTCCTCTGAACCTCAACTTCACTATTTTGCAAAACACTCAGAAGTGGACCCAAGTCACGCACGACCACAATCCTATATGGAGCCATTAAAGTACACCAAAGTAGTATTAATACCACCATGTAAGCATAAAGCAGAATTAAGGCCACAAAGACCGGTAGTCTTCGGACGTGATGCGAAGAGATTCGCCTCGCGGGTTCACGCGGTAATCCTCCCTCAGCAGGTTTACCGATTCCAATTTGGAAATGGGTCAATATTGCATCTGGCTAATCAGTTTGAACGTTCCCCGTATCCTGGTAGACACCAGAACAATGACAACACGGTGGTCAATACAAAGCGCAAACAATCAATGAGGGCATTGAGCCACAAGCCGCAAAGAAATAGACCCCCTCCCTCAACCCCCCGCCACCCCTGACATCATTTTAAGCACCGCAAGTCATTTCGAAGTGAGCTTTCACGTTTCAGATTGAAGTGCGGCTTGTCATAAGGTGCTTTGTTCCAGTCCGGCGCTATCACGCACAGGCAGACGCGCACTTATGGACGTTAAATGCCATCATCAGCACAATGCAGGTGCCCGATTATTCCAGCAAAGGGGGCAACAATGGTGGCCGTCAGCTGTCTGTCTGTGCCCCCCCCCCCCAAAAAAATCAGCCGTCTGGCAAAACAGCTGAGTACGGGGCCGCATCATCCGAGGTATTCCTGTTGTCCCAAAGCAAAAGTCAAACAATGGCTGATCGCATGTCAACGCCGCGACGACAGCGTTGATGTCATTTGAAACGATAAGGTTGGAATTACAAACTCTGGAATGGCAAAAAGTTTCAGTAACCGTGTCTTGGGCACTTCAATCGTCCATTTTCTTTCCCCCTGGTGCCCGCGCCCGCCCCGAGGAAACCTCCAACTCTATATAATCAACTTAACCACTTTGCCGTATGCCGCCATGCTGAGCCGCCATGGGGTTTTACTGGTCACACGACCGCGCTCGCTCGGCTTATCTCGCGGCGTGCAGCAGTCAAGCGGTAGCGAGAGAGGAGCCCGGCCGGGCCTCTCGTTGGCCGCGCTGATTGAGTGGCTCACAAAAGACAGTATGTTAAGAAAAGCCTCGCAGCTTACACGTAACACTATATTTAACCGTGCGTTGTTTTCCAAAAAAGAAACAAAAGCCAAACTGTTTTGGATGGTCTATTTTAACCTCTCTCTTTGAGAAGCAGCGATGGGGAAGCAATGAAGTACAAATACTTTCTTACTGTACTTCAGGAGATTTTTCGGGTATCTGGGCAAATCATGCGAGGGACTCACTGTGCCGACCTCTAACCACACAAGCTGAAAGTCTTTTAATTCCCGCGGATGATGACATGACATTAAGAAAAAAGAATCATAAATTAGCAATTTTTGCTTGACTGGTACATTCATCACCTCTTTTGTTTGTAATGAATAATACATTAAAAAAAACACTTAATATCGGTAACATTTAGTGTTATGCTGACACTCTTATGAATGTAGAATGCTGTTAATTGGGTGACATTTAAGGTTGTGTTTTTTTGTAAAATGGCTGCCACAAAAAGAGTGAAGTCATGCTATCAATGTAGCCGCCGCGGCCGCTCGCTAGCTTGCGCTGATATTTTGTTGAAGCTTAAGGCTATTCGCCGTCTTGACTTACGCTGATATTTTGTTGAAGCTTAAGGCTATTCGCCGTCTTGACTTACTGACTGATTCGATTAAAAAAAAAAAATACATAAATAAAAATTTAGCATAAAAAGTTTCACCCCAAAATGATCCTGCTACATAATAGACCAGTAAATAAATCGTTTTTTTTTTTTTTTCATGAATGACGCATAGCTCCCGGTAAGGAAAACAGATCTCCACCTCTTCTTTAAACACAGTAATTGTTCCAAAGTACACAAATTCACCCGCATTTGCATAATAATGTTTTTAAATAAGAGGCGTAAGATCCCGCCCCTTGTTTGCTTGGTAATACATGCCCAAAAATAACTCGGGCAACATTTGTTCTCTGCCGTCGTATTTCATTGACAGGAAACACTGGTTCAAGTCTGGTTTCCTCTCAGTGTTATTGTTGCCAAGTTGCAAAATACTGCCAGCATTACGACGCACCCCCAGTTTCCTAATAATGAAAGCCACTTTTTCTAGGCGGCGGGGGCCACTTCTGCTGTGGGAGCACAAAACACATTTGCATGATGTTTCTAATAACACGACTGCAACAGGATGTCGCCTGCCCCCGCCCCCAAATGCCCAAAAAAGGGCATGAACAAGTAAATAGACGGAAAAAAGGCCTTAATTAACAAAGACTGATTGCCAAAGAGAGTGCGTCACGAGGTGATGAAAACTATAGGAAATTGCACTGCACAGTTTCTCGCTTCTTGTCGACAGCAATTCAATTGCTCCAGCAATGTGAAGCGTGTGACATCATCCCGGCGCGACACAGTCGAGACGTTTCAAGCTATGATTCCTCGCTCGATTTTTGTGCTGGTTTATGTTGACGTCGGCCTGCTGTGTCCCGTTAGGTCACGCTTTACGAGTCATATGAATGGTCATTATCAAATAAAGTCTTTGGTGACCTTTGACCTTTTGCGTCATACGTGAAATTCCCATCTTGAATTGTGCCATGATGACAAACACCGTTACGTGATTCGCTTCGGAGCAGACTTTCTGAAACAGTTACACGCCGTCATTTTTTTGGGTTGCCTCACAAATGATTGCCTCCCTCCTTTTCTATTCACTCAGCCCCAAACTTTATTGGCTCCGTGTCCTTTTCCGCCTCTTTTGTCTCTGTCACAGTCTCTCCTTCTCTGCAAGCCCAGTAAAATACCTTTATCTCTCCCACCCGCTCTCACCCGCCTCGCTCTTGGGGGAAGATCAGTGCCAGCGAGGAGGTTTTATTTGTGTAATTTACATCCCCTCCGACAGCCTTCTGCGGCCCCCCCACCCCCCCTACAAACCCTTGGCTTTTACAGCAGCCGGGCCTCCCTCATAAAGCCGCGGCTCTTTGTGACGGGCGAACGGGCCGGGAAGGAGGCTCGGCCGACTGCGCTGCGATGCGGAGAAAGCTGGTTGTAAAAAAATAAATAAATTCCTCGGTATTGCTTGGCTTCCTGTCTGGCTCGGTGCGGTTCGTGTGGAGCAGAATCTATGCAACCGAGGCAGGTGAAGGGCGGGTTACTTGACCAAACAGGCTTTACTAGATCCAGAGATCAGGGCATTAATCCTCCAGCCATCATGTGCTCGCTCTGTATTTGGCCATCTCGCCGCCCCGGTGAAAGGTCAAGCGCTAATCCCATTAAGAAGTGATACGGGCTCACCTGGAGAACCGGCGTGAAGCAGCGGCAAAATGAGAAACGTGTGTGTAAACGCGCTTTCTGTGGAATCTATCTTCAGCTATTCTGTGAAATTGTAAAACGCTGAGAATTTGACTGTGTGTATTTGAAAGAAAGCGGTCTGCTAGCTTAATGCTAACACATAAAGCGAAAGACCATGGACAGATTAACAAAGAGCTAACTAGTTCCAAATATGGTTTTCTTTTTCAAGGGGAGACTGAAAAACAACAAGGGAGTGTGGTCACGAAACATTAAAATTGCAACTCAAGGCACCTCGACTAGAAAATGCATTTTGACTGTTCTTATGATTTTCGGATGTCGGGGAGAAACTAATTTTAGCTTTCCGTGTTCATTATAAGAGCCTTGTTTACACACTTTTTCACTTTTTTAAAAAGCTCACACTGATAAAAAAAAACAGGCTAAGTTTTCTTGCTCTATTTTTATTTTATATCTATTATATTAAATTGTGGGGGATTCAATATTCAAAGCTTATCGGGGTTTAAATAAAAAATAAAAAAAATCATCAAAAGGCGCCGACATCAATACGATCCCGAAAGAGATCGGCGCTAACAAGTGTGAAGATGTTGCAAGAGAAAGCGGAAGCGAACCCAATCAGAAACGAGGGCGAGAGATATTCGCCAGAAGACGCATGCCAATGAGAGCTGTTGCACAGAACGAGAATCGGGGTGACCTTGTGGAGAGGAGAGAGGGAGAAGACAAAGCGGGACGCGGCCGTGAATACAAAAAGTGAAGACGCAAACCCCCCAAAAATTTAAATGAGTCCAACGAGGGCCACGGATGAACACATTATCAAAAAAAGCTGTGACCCAATCGCCAAATCCATCACTGTGATGCGTTAATGAGGCGGTCAAAATACACACAGGGACACACACGCACACACACACAAGCAGAGCGGCGGTATCGCAACCGAGCTGGAGTTGGACGTCGGGGAGAACAATGACCTCCAGTGGCTGTACCGATTTGC